>NW_021703767.1:136320809-136331277 GCF_005190385.1 Monodon monoceros
CCCCTATACAAAGTTCTGTACGCATGTGCACTCAGTGAATGCTTTCTGAATAGTAAACATCCCCACAATAATAAATTAGAAATTAATTATAGAATGAATGGATTAAGTCCCCAGGGGGCACTGAACTAACATTGAAAGCAGCCAGCAGACTGCCCCAGGCTAAACAAGGCTCGCTACAATGGTAGAATGGGAGCACTCCATGCTTTGATAAAACTCTACAGAGGTAGAAAGCTTCTTGCCTTCTAGTCATTATGTCATCACTAGGGAAAGAGAGAATTCTGTTTCTAACTATGAAGCACAATTCCAGTGACTTATGAAAGCTCTTGAATAGTAAATATGTACACCCCCTGCAAAAAAGTCCTATGTTAAATTCGTAGAAAAGCCTGAATGGGAGAGGGAGTGGTGAGAGTAGAGATCAAAGGATCTACATACCTTCCTGTATAAAAATGTTCTAAAGTCTGCTGGAGTCTCCTGTGTCAGAGATGACGTACCTGTATTGCTACCTGAAAGCAACAAAAGGCACCAGACCTCCATGGAGTAGCTATTGTGTACCAGACACTCTAGTAGGACAAACAATAGTTCTTCATGGAGTTGAGAGACTGGAAATGAAATGGAAGTGGGCAATGGAGAAGGAAGACAGACAACCACAATGTAAGCAAACAAATAAATGATTGAAAGTAGTGGGAAGTGCTACCACAGAAACAAACAAGGTTCTGAGAGTTATTTGGTGGAGACGGTAAGAGCAGTTGTGAGAAGTTAGACCTGAGACCTTAAGGATAAAATTAAGTCATCCATACAAAGAAAGAGGGAAGGGAGGGGAGTAGCAGGAGGAAGAAAAATGTTCCAAGTAAAGGCCACAGCATGTGCTTGGCTGTGAAGAAGCCAATTTAACCTCAGAGTGTCCCCCACTATCCTTTTTCATTTTCACAGCCCAGGTGCTCCCATCCTGGCTTCCTGCCTCAGCCTACTTTTCACAACCTGTTTCCCAATTAAATTTTAACTTCTGTTTCAGTGCCTAAGCACCCCGCTCCCTAACAAAGCAATTCATTTTGATGTACTCTGACTAGAGGTAAGTCCCATGTGATACACTTTTTCTGCATGTTTTAATTTTTGTCTATAACACCTGTGTGTATGTGCGTGTATAAACTTACATGGTAAAAATAAATTCTAATCAATATTTCAAAAGTCCAGCTGAGGGTAATATTTACGGTCAGTGAAAGAATACCCAAATATTCAAAGATCACAGGGAAACCTTACCTTAATTTATATATGTTGATAGTTTCTCAGAAAATCAAGGTTCTACATATGTTTTTAAGTTACATTGTTATTTATTTACTTGTGAAATGTTTTAAATGTAGGGGGGCTTTTGATATTTTTGTTGTTGTTGTAGAGAAAAATCCCCACAGCCTTTTTAAATTGTTGAACTCCTTCAAATTTATTAAATAAGCTCAATGAGTTAATTATCATAAAGTTGGTGCATAAAATCACCTGCTCTGACAAACATAACTTACAAATTAAAATGAACAAACACAATTTTCCGACCACAAACAGTCTAACAAATGAATTTTCCCACAACATTTGACTTCGGCCTACAAGTCAGCCCTTGAATTATTACAACAATATTGTCAACTTCATAGGAAATCTCACAGGGCTTCCCTGGTGGCGCAGTGGTTAAGAATCCGCCTGCCAATGCAGGCGACACAGGTTTGAGCCCTGTTCCAGGAAGATCCCTCATGCCGCGGAGCAACTAAGCCCATGCGCCACAACTACTGAGCCTGCACACCTGAAGCCCGTGCTCCACAACAAGAGAACACACCGCAATAAGAAGCCCATGCACCACAATGAAGAGTAGCCCCCGCTCGCTGCAACTAGAGAAAGCCCACACACAGCAACGAAGACCCAATGCAGCCAAAACTAAATAAATTAAATAAATAAAAAGATTTTAGGAAACAGACACAAATTCAACAAAATAAATTTGACATAACTTTAGTATCATGGTAAATACTATGCAAATATTCACTTTTGTGTGTGGTCAGTGGAAACAAAGTATAATGCTTAATTGTGGCCTTTAAGTTCTCAAAAGCTCTAGGGTCCATAGTTCTCTCCAGGTTTCTATTATTGAAGATAATAATCTCTAAATTTCAATTTTTCTATTATTATTAAATACTGAACAGATATAAAGGAATAATTATAAAATGTATAAGGCGTAAAGAATAACAATAGAGGAACGCACATGTACCCATAAACTCATGCTTCAGCTTAAGAAACAGAACACTTCTGATTAACCTCCAAACATGTCACCAATTCTGCCATTAAAATACTACATATAAAATTGGTGCAGTCACTATGGAGACAGTATGGAGGTTCCTTTAAAAACTAAAAATAGAGTTACCATATGATGAAGCAATTCGACTCCTGGGATCCAGAGAAAACTCTAATTTTAAAAGACACATGCACCCCAATGTTCACAGCAGCACTATTCACAATAGCCAAGACATGAAGCAACCTAAATGTCCATCAACAGATGAATGGATAAAGAAGATGTGGTATATTTATACACTGGAACATTAGTCAGCCATAAAAAAGGACAAAATAATGCCACTTGCAGCAACATGGATGGACCTAGAGATTATCATACTAAGTGAAATAAGTCAGACAGAGAAAGACAAATATCCTCTGATAGCACTTATATGTGGAATCTAAAAAAAAATGATACAAATGAACTTATTTAAAAAACAGATTCACAGGCATAGAAAACAAACTTATGGTTACCAAAAGGGAAAGGGGGCAAGGATAAATTAGGAGTTTGGGATTAACAGATACACACTACTATATATAAAATAAACAATAAGGACCTACTTTGTACCACAGGTAACCATATTTAATATCTTGTAATAACCTATAATGGAAAAAATCTGAAAAAGAATATATATATGTGTAAGTAAAACTGAATCACTTTGCTGTACACCTTAAACTATCACAATGTAAATCAACTATACTTCTTTAAAGAAAATACTACATATGAAAGACATGAGTAGGGACTTCCCTGGTGGCGCAGTGGTTAAGAATCCACCTGCCAATGCAGGGGACACAGGTTCAAGCCCTGGTCCAGGAAGATCCCACATGCCACGAAGCAACAAAGCCTATGTGCCACAACTACTGAGCCTGCGCTCTAGAGCCTGTGAGCCACAACTATTGAGGCCATGTGCCACAACTACTGAAGCCTGCATGCCTAGAGCCTGTGCTCCGCAACAAGTGAAGCCACCACAATGAGAAGCCCACGCACCGCAACCAAGACTAGCCCCCACTCACCACAACTAAAGAAAGCCGGCATGCAACAACAAAGACCCAACGCAGCCAAAAATAAATTAATTAACTTTAAAAAAATTGGCTATTATAAAAAAAACAAGAAAAAAAGGAAGACATGAGCAGATGTGACTTTTTCTGAGCATTAGTTTACTTAAACAAATAACTTGTGTTGTTTCTGGAAGTTAAATTATGTAATCAATATTCAACACTTAAAGAAATGTACAAATGGGTGAGCTGAAAAATGAAGAAAGCATACACAGAGTAAACAGAGATCACTTAACAGCCCTCTATGACAACCAAGATGAACAAATGATCAAAGAGTAAATCAAAACGGGATTCATAAAACAAAGTACCAAATGCAAATAGTCAACACTGTTCATTGTGGAAGAGCAAGAGCTTGAACTCTGGGCCCTAAGATGGAAAATGTCTGGGTCAAGAATTCAAAACTTCAACATAACAAATGTTGTTTTGGTGAAAGTGATTCATCTCACCAATTTTCTGGGACATCAACATTTTAATGAGTTTCTTACAAGGAATACACCTGAAGAAAAAAACTACAAGGGGCATGTGTGTAGGATAACAACCAAGACAGAGGATGTCCACCAGATGGGCACCAAGGGTCATTCACTGCCTGTATTAGTCACAAATAACCATTTGTTGGTTCTGCTTCAGAATTTTATCTTAAATTAAACATATAAATAAGGAAATAAAATGCATTAACATTTTATTTAGTATTAAGAGGCCTTAGAATAACTTATGTTAACACTATGTGCAGCTAGTTATTTCTTCAATGTTTCCCTTTTCTTCCGTAAGTTTCATAAGGGCAATGACCATGACTTTTTTTATTACTGTATCCACAAAATGTCCAGCCCAGTATCCAGCACATGAAGATCTTCCTTAAATATTTGCTGACTGACTACAAATAAGTTCATTGGTTCAAGGTCTATCCTCCAAGAGGTAATACACTTGATTTTTAATAATAGCCTCCAGCTTCCCTGGTGGCGCAGTGGTTGAGAGTCCGCCTGCCGATGCAGGGGACGTGGGTTCGTGCCCCGGTCCAGGAGGATCCCACGTGCCGCTGAGTGGCTGGGCCCGTGAGCCATGGCCGCTGGGCCTGCGCGTCCGGAGCCTGTGCTGCGCAACGGGAGAGGCCCCAACAGTGAGAGGCCCTAGTACCGCAAAAAAAAAAAAAAAAATAGCCTCCAAACTTTCCAACTTTCAAAACAGTCTTTTCATTATTCCAAGTCCACAACAATCCAATATTTTGAGAGACTTACTGTATATTATAATAATTTATCTCATTTTTAAACAAAGGCATATAAATCTCAATCAGTACTTCCCATTGGCCAGATAACCAGTGTTATCTCCTTAAATTCTATAATACCAGCCAACATTAAGAAGCCATGATGTTATATATACTACCAAATGTAAAATAGATAGCTAGTGGGAAGAAGCCACATAGCATAGGGAGATCAGCTCGGTGCTTTGTGACCACGTAGAGGGGTGGGATACGGAGGGTGGGAGGGAGGGAGACGCAAGAGGGAGGGGATATGGGGATATATGTATATGTATAGCTGATTCACTTTGTTATAAAGCAGAAACTAACACACCATTGTAAAGCAATTATACTCCAATAAAAATGTTAAAAAACAAAAAAAGGAAGCCATGATGTTATAACAAGCCTCTGTTGTCTAAACACCAAAGAATTTCCTTTAGTCTGTTTTTAAATACTGAAAATATTTCAAGACTGCCCAGCAAGTTCCTTCTTTCTGCTCAACCTTTTGCTTACATCTGCTACAGCCTCCAAAACTGCCCTCTATCCCATTCATGCAAAAATATTTAGCTTCACATTTCACAAAACACAATGAAATAATTATTCTTTACTGATTACTCTTCCTCCTCTCCAAGGCTTCATACTGATAATGCTGCCAAAAAGGCAAAAGAAATACCACTGTCCCACGGGCCCAGTTACAAGGAGAAAATGACTGATTTCAGGAGTTATGGCCTTTCCCAATGTTAAAATTATTTCAAAACTTTGATTTTGTAAATTCTCATGAAGCATTAAACTTCATTAATTTTGTTATGTACCTACGGGCACTTTCTTCTCATAGTTGGCAGAAGGACTCCAGGGTATTCAACTTTTCAGAAGTCTCAATTCTTCTGAACAGCCCTGAAGTTAGTTTATTCACAGACTGATAAAATGAATTGTTTCTCCTAAGAAGCCAGCTTGAAATATAGGGAGAAAAATAAAACTCTATTTTTCTCTTAAAAAAAAGAACCCACTATTTAAAAATGTATTAAGGCTTCTATTTACCAAGGATGGTTCTACACTTGAATAGCAAGTCATTTATTACTGAAGCCTGTGTACTGTGTTTGACTTCTGGAAAGAACTTACACCTTAAGTAGCAATATCTTCTTTCTATGGATTCTTCACTGCCATCATTTGTGTTTTTCCTGGAGCTTCCCCATCACCAGAGCTTCAATTCACTATTCTGTAAGAATTTATTCCTCACCCAGGATTCCGGAAGTTATACAAGTTTTCCCTGACCTGTCCGCAGATTAACAGAACAGTGAGTATCTAGTGCTTAAAGTAATCACATGCACATCAACTCTGATGAAGTTTTTTTCCTTCTAATTGTCAATGAATTTTGTGAAGCATTCAATTGGTTACGACTACAATTTAGGCTATAATCTTTCAGAAGGCTACAGGGATATTGGTGCAATAAATATAACTTACATCTCTGATATCCTAACCCCTTGCTCCTCAAAGAGTGGTGCGGGACCCAAGAGCATAAGCATCCCTCGAGTGCTTGTTACAAATGCACAATTTCAGACCAAATCTCAGTTCTAGCGAATCATCAGCTGCATTTAAGCAAGATTCCAGGTGACGCCTGTTCACATTATATTTTGAAAAGCATTGTTTTAACTGACATAATCCACCAGTGCCAACAGCATTCAGAACCATTTAATGAATCTGCCAACAACCACCACCACCAACCATTTATACAAAACATGTGTCCTGTTTCTTCACCAGTGTTACTAGTATAAATAACTGCACATTCTTAAAACCTGGCTTTTCAAACTGATGTGGAATGTTCACAACAAACTTATTCTTGGGTTGAGAGAATATTGTAAATATATTTCAGAAATTGGTTTTTATAAGCTAATATTTCTTACACCTAAAATGGAATTCTAACCTGAACAGTAATATGTAAGCATATTACTTAATTTCTCTGGAGTTTACTTTTCTCATCAGCAAAATGGGGATAGCATTTTGGAATATGGAATATTGTGAGGATTAAATGGGATCACACAAATGGAGCACCCTGCATCTCAGTGCTTCTCTTGACACACTGGTCCCTTTCTCTCCTACTGGAGATGACTCTCCGCCCTCAGCCAAGGGAGATGGCAGCAGATTTACAACTCCAGCAATTCACAACTCCTGATGCCTCCAGCCAAAATCTATCAGAAAGGGTGCTTGTTAGTCCTGATGGAGCATTCTGAGAAACAAACCCAGGTCACATTCCCAACCATAATGTGAAAGCTGGGATAGGGGAAGAAGAATGGGGTCCTCTCAATTCAAATTATGATTGAAAGATGGGATGGGATTGCTTTGCAGAGGAATAACCAACAAGTAACGTGTACCTAGCCACTTCCAATGTCCATTGCATGGAATGGTGTACTTGGAAAGGGAGGAAGCTGAAACCAGAAGCAAGGCAGAGTAAGGCAGATGAAGGGATGGGGATGCATCAGAAGAATCAGCAGATGCAGGGGTGCCTACAGCATGATCAGCATAGGGTGGAGATAGTAATGTGAGTGCCTGGGGTCCACTGAAGGACACTGAGAGGTTTTAAGCAGACTGATTAAGGTATTAAGGATTTAGCTCTGCATGCTGCACGTGGAATGGAGCGGTGAGTCTCAACTCTGATTACTCATTATAATCACCTGGGGAAATTATTTAACTCATACCTAGGCCACACCCCAGACCAATTAAATCAGAATTCTGCAGGTGAGACCCAACTACCAGTAGTTTGTGTGTTTCCCGGTGAATCCAATATACAATCAATTTAAGACCCACTTACCACTGGATGGGGGAGACAAGAATAAGGAAGTGAGTCCACTAGGAGACTTGTATTAGTCCACATGAGAGACCATCGAAGCTTGGATGATGCTACTGGCAGTGGAAACAAAGAGCTTCCAGGTATCTTTAAAAAGCATCTTCAGGAGGCTGCTTCCTCAAATCTCTCACTTCAAAGCTGTTGAAGGTGGTTTTACAGTATAGGCGTTATGATTTCCCTTCTTTCTCTAAGGTTCAAATTTTACAATGCTCGCCTTTGTAGTCATGAGACACGCTGGGACCTGGAACCCTTTGCTGCAGTGCTTGCACCTGGATACACCTCTCCTCCAGCAACAAAATACAAACAAACTATGGGACTAAAAGTAACTGCCTGCATGTTCAGTTGGGGCAAATTATGGACAAAAGATACAAAGAAACCAAAAAACCTAACTGCCACTTTTGAAGAGCCTGGAGCAAAAGCAGAGGGTCGGGAGCAAAGGCAGGGTACTGCGCATGCTCCCTGCGCACAACACCACAAAGGGATGGGCAGACCACCTAAGCCACACCTCCAGCCTGACCCCCTGGACACACCCTTACCCTCACCCCCATATAAGGAACAAGCTTGCCCTCCCCCGCCCAGGGAGGGAGCAAGCAACGGAAACTTACTTGTTCTCACTCTCCTCTGCTGAAGCTCCTGAATTTCTTGTCTGGCTTCTAATCAATTTCTGTTGGTTAAAGAGGCCAAGAACCCTGGTCGGTAACAGCGCTACTCCGCTAAGGATACACTGACTCTAGGAAATAGCCTTTCTGTTAACCCTCTAGCCTCCTCTCTCCCGTCCTAAGCGGCCCTGCAGAGTCCCTGCTTCCTGTGACCGAGTTCTCCAGGAGCTCTGAGCCCACCGCCGGTCACCTGGAAGAAAAAATTAGGAAGGTGACCTCGCGCTTCCCTCTCCCTGTCTCTCGGGTCTTCTGTCACTGCGTTGTGGGTTTAGAGGTCAGAGGTCAGACAGGCGCGCCTGCGCCTTTTGGCCTCGGGTGGGGAGGGGGCGGGGCAGCCGGAACCGCAGGGGTTTCTGGGAAGCACCTGGGGGAAGCGCCTGGGGCAAACGCCACCCAGCTGCTGGGCTCGGCCTGCATCCCGGAAGTCGAGTCCTCCGAGCTCTCCGAGCCCTCCGGGATCCAGTGGTCCTGCGACTGCTGTCCCCAGCAAGTCAACAGTTCCACAAACAATTTTTCCCCAATGTCTTCTCCCCAAGCTGCCCAGCCCACATAGCCACCCGGATGGCTGGAAAGGGCTTTCTCAACCAGGGCTTTCTCGATCTGCCTGCCTGGAACTTTCACTCGAACTGAGAGAAGCAGAGCGAACAGATGGATACCAGATCTGCCATTTGTTTGGATTCGTGTTCTGAAGCCCTTTAGATAAGACCTTCCTATCACCCATCTCAGAAGCATAAAAGTGTGATGGGATTTTCAGCGGACCAACCAAAGAACCCAGAAGGGTAGAGGAAAAAGTCTTCCTCCTCTCCAATACGAAGAAATGTCAGGGAAAGATCACCGTCTTCACCCCAAGGAGAGAGGCCTCAAACAAATCCTTCCCTGCCAGCCTCAGAAGGAACCAACCCTGCCAACACCTTGACCTCGGACTTCTAGCCTCCAGAACTATTTCTATTTACAGTTCTCTCATATGAGAGTTCAGACAGATCCACAACTTCCAGAATTAAGTCCCCAGCTTGCCAGCTACAGCTCTTGGGGCTTCTCAGCCTCCATAATCATGTGAGTTAATAACCTATATAAATCTCTTTATCTAACGTATACGAGTTCTGTTTCTCTGAAGGACCCTGACCAATACAAGTAGTAACTTTCTAAAAAGTCTAAGAAACCTTGGAGTACTTATCAGTAGATTACATTGCTTCTTCAGTTAATGATTTTGTGCTTGAGCAAAACTTCCTCCTTTCATAGCATTGCTCTTATGCGGCTCCAGTCTGTGTTCAAATGTGTGCCTAGGATGCTTAGAGCTTTGACTTGGATGAGCCCAGCTAGAAGGCATCTTGGGCATTCAGTGAATGATAGGAAGCTGGGACTGAGGGAACTCGGGGCAGGGACAGAGAGGAAGGGAGCAACCAGAAGTGCAGTGTGCACTCTTCTAGGGTCTTCCGTGGAATAGTCAACATGAGGCTATAATCAGTGTGACAATTCTAGATGATCCATCTATTTGTAATAGACTCCCAGGGAGCCATGAGCTGGATATATGGGGTACAAAGGAGGAAGGGTTGCAGGAACTTGACAAATATCAATCAAGTGGGCTGACTCTTTGGACAAGATTCTAGTTCCAGTAGAGGACCTGGAGGGTTAAGTAGGAAGCATCAGAGATGCACTAGATATATAGCATGGGAGTGAAGAGAATAGGCAGCTCATTAACAATGGGGGTACCCAGGGCTCATCCCAGTGATCCCAGGTATGATTGTACACCCTATCTACCCAGTGGTAGTATCTGTTCTGTTTCAGCTCTTTTAATGCAGGCCAATGAAAGCGTTCCCAGAATCTAACAATCAGATGAATTATTTGAACCATCCTCTTGTAACTGTTACAGATTTATAGCCTTCTGAAGGGTACTACAACATGATTGGGTCCAGAATTACATGGGCTTGAACCTGAATGAGAGGAGATGGAGATGATTCATTATGAAATAAATATCAGAAATTAGAATCAGAGACCATGCCTTTTCATAATAGCAACAAAAGAAACATTCTTATTGGGTGGCCAGGCCAGAACTGGCGTGAGGCAAGCAAGGTGTTTAGAATTTGTGCACAAGGTGCCTTTCTTGCCTCAAGTAAGTGGCCCGAGGTTGGCAATATCGACCTAGTAGTGGCCCTGCTGGTTACCAATATTGACCCAAAGATATTTGATAAAAAACCTAAGAAATGTGGGGAAAACACAGCCTTCAAAAGAGATAAGAAAAAAAGGTGAGAATGGGGGGTGGGGGAAAGGGAGAATAGAATGTAGTAGACAGGTGAGAATGGGGGGTGGGGGAAAGGGAGAATAGAATATAGTAGACAGGTGAGAATGGGGGGTGGGGGAAAGGGAGAATAGAATATAGTAGAC
>NW_021703767.1:136331677-136362132 GCF_005190385.1 Monodon monoceros
GAGAGAGAGAGAGAGAGAGGGAGAGAGAGAGAGAGAGAGATTGACAAGGGAATAGCCAGTATCCTTATCCTTTTCAAACAGAGGTTTCCGGACTTTGTCTTGAAATTATACTTTATGGCCATGTATTTGCCATTTGCCCTTATTCCTATTTTTTTTTAATTTTTTTAGATTTATGTATTTATTTTTGGCTGCATTGAGTCTTCGTTGCTGCGCTCAGGCTTTCTCTAGTTGCGGCGAGCGGGGGCTACTCTTCCTTGCGGTGCGCAGGCTTGTCATTGTGGTGGCTTCTCTTGTCGCAGAGCACGGGCTCTAGGCATGCAGGCTTCAGTATTTGTGGCACACGGGCTTAGTTGCTCTGCGGCATGTAGGATCTTCCTGGGCCAGGGCTCAAACCCATGTCCCCTGCACTTGCAGGCGGATTCTTAACCACTGCACCACCAGGGAAGCCCCTTATACCTATATTTAAATCAGGAGCTCTCCCATTGTAATCTTGGACATGTTGCTTAACATTTCTGTGTTTTAGTTTCCTCATCTGTAAAGTGGGGCTTACTCTACATATGGTTGCTATGAAAACTAAATAAATTTAATAAATGTAAAGTGCTTAGAATAGCATCTGGCATATCATATGACATTCAACAAACGTTGTTGCCGCCACTATTGTTATTAGTAGTAGCAGTGGTGTGTGAATCTATTACAGCAATATCAAAGTATGTTATACATAATAATGACTGTAGCTCTTTAGTAAATCATTAAATATGTTAACTTAAGAGTGCCTGAAAACATACATGTTGGAATGGATGTTACATGTAGATGTTGGAATGATTTCTGTCAAACTGTGGTTAAATAGTTAAGGTTGGGGTTTAAAGGGTTTCGTATTTGCTTATGTGGAAACTTAAGCTCCTTGAGTATATCATTTCTAGATAGTGTTGGATAATTGAGATGTTACCATGAACAGTTATGAAATATTAAAAAGAAGAATCTACAGGAATTGGTAGTGGATTGGCATAGAGCTGGGGTGGGGTGTGGAAGAGAGAAGAATCAAGGGTGCTTCCTACATATCTGCATAGATGGTGGCTATTCTCTGATAAGGAAAAGATGGAGAAAAAACAGGTTGGGTGGAGTGGAGAATCATGAGTTCAGGACATGTTAAATTTGAGACAAGTGAATCATACTGGACTAGAGATGTAAATCTGTGGATCATCAGAATAGAGGTAATATTTTGAGCTATGGGAATAGATTAAATATCTCAGTAAAACATAAAGAGAGAAAGAAGAAGGAAAGCATTGCGTGCCAACCCAAGAAAAAGCATAAAGTATTGATGGTTGCAGATAATGTAAATTGGTGTATTTGAGTCTCCCAGGTGATTCTGATAATGAACCAGGCTGGAAACCACAGCTTTATAGTATTTTTCTAATAAACTCTGGCAAAGGTACTTCTCCCATGGTTCAAATAATCCCAAGAATGCTGAGAAGGGGAATATGCTGCTCAAAATACTCAGCAAAAGTAATTACTGGGAGAACCCATGAAAAATATCAGTAAGACAATAGAGAAATATGATGTGTATAATAAAATATGATGTGTATGTAACTAGGTTTCTTAAAGAAAGAAGGTCGACTAATCGGATAGATATCAACATAACAAATATCCTGGTTTCTTGTGCCAACCATTTGAGACCAGGTAATTAAATGTTCTCAAGAAGTATATGTATTTTTCCCAGAAGCTTGCACCAAACTTCTTAGATCCTGTTAGTGTCAGAAGAAATCATGAAGGGACAGATGGAAGCTCTAAAATGGAACAGTAATTACAGTAAAAGAGCATAACTGTTATTTATAATTACATGCCTCTGAAGAGTTCTTTCCTTCCAGTTCTAGAGGTTTGACCCCTTCTGAGGTAGAGTACTTGTAAATACTAGGGAAGTAAGACAGATTTAAAGGTTATCTGTCAGGAGGTGGGGGCATATACTTCACAGACTTCCGTAGCTTCATGAAAGAAGACTAAAAAACACAGTAAATGTCATCTTAAGAAATAGGTGCTTAAAGTCAGAATGAATATAAATAATTTATTTAAATATTAAATTTCAGGGCAATACCTATAACTTCTAATAGATAATAAAGAAACATAAAAAGTAGTTTCATTCCATAAAAAAGAATGAAATTTTGCCATTTGCAGCAACACGGACTTGGAGGGCGTTATGCTAAGTGAAATAAGTCAGAGAAAGACAAATACTGTATGACATCACTTATATGTGGAATCTAAAAAATACAACAAACTAGTGAATATAAAAAAAACAAAAAAGCAGACTCACAGGTATAGAGAACAAACTAGTGGTTACCAGTGGGGAGAAGGAAGGGGGGAGGGGAAATATAGGGATGGGGGAGTAAGAAATACAAGCTATTATGTATAAAATAAGCTACAAGGGTATATTGTAAAACACAGGAAATATAGCCAATATTTTATAATAACTATAAATGGAGAATAACTCTTAAAAAAAAGGTGATTCAGGGACTCTTTCCAAACTCTGATACTGTCAATGCTGTTATGTGTGGCCCTCCTCTATATTCTTCATTAGTTACCCCACTGGATATCACCCATTACTTAAAATAAATTCATAGAATGAGGAATCTAAAAAAAGTATATTCATTCCAAATAATCTACTAAAACAAATGGCAGTCAGAAAGCAAATAAGGACATCCAGATAGCATATGAGTTCTACAGGCAGAATTTTTCCATTTCAACCTCTGCCAAATAAGGAGGCAGCTCCATCCAAAGACTTCTGATCTCTCTGCATCCTCTCTCTGGATAATCTCATTCTCTCACAACACTCATGATGATGTCAGTGACCCCTAAATTCAGACTTCTTTCCCAACTCTTTTTTCACGTTTTCAATGGCCAGCTGAACATTTTCACCTAGTTAATCTTAAATTCACTCTGTTCAAAATTGAGTGCATTCTCTTCCTTGGAAAACCTGCACCTCCTTTTGTGTTATCTTTTTCTGTTTATGTCATCACCACCTTTTTTATCCCTTATAAACTGTAAATCTCAGCTCTATCTTTGTCTCCTCCTCTTCTTTGCCTCCAGCAGATGCTGTAAATCTGTCTATTTTTAGCTTCCCAGTTGCCAAGCCCTACACTTTTACCTCAAAAGAGTCTGATGTTTGTCCCATCTTCCCAATTCCCTCTGCCATTTACATGTCCAGTTCTTGTTATTTCTTACCAAGACTAGTATTGTAGCCACCCCATTTAATATCTCTTGCACAGGTGGATGTTCTAGGAGGCTAGTGAAACTTAGATTTCAGAACCCAACACTCACATGAGCCCCTTCCAAGGTCCTCTACCTAATGTCAAATTCATTCTTGAAGAGCACCCCCCTAATTATTTAAGCTTCAGGCCCTCAGAGCACCAGACTTCCTAAGGCATGACTGACCATGCCAATCTCTGACTCAGTGGCCCACCATCAACCCACCCAAGGTGACTACATAATAAACACATTCTCCTCTGCCTGATTGAACCTTTCTTGGTCTTGCCCAAACATGCCTTCCCACCTATATCCCTTTTAGTCCACTTAATATATACTATTCTTAAACCAGTGAGTTGCTACTACACACCCTCTTGTTAACCAACTCCACTGTGCTTTTGCTGACATATTTTCCTCCAACAAGAGCATCCCTCCTGCCTCACCCTCACCTTTCTCCCTACCATACCCCAAGCTGAGATTTCACCCAGTGCTAAGGTTCCATATTAGGTATCATCATCCTCGTGAAGTCCTCTTAGATGTTTGCTAGCTAAATGCAAGTTCTCCCTCCTCTAAACTCCCACTGACTAGAATTTCCCAAATGAAATTATTACTTTATATCTTTGGGGTATAAGCAAACAATGGCCCATGTGTTAAATCCATACATTTATGGATTTGTTAAATCCATAAATAAATCCTGTTCATAAATAAACTTTTATTGGCATACAGCCACACCCATTTGTTTACATATTGTCCTGTGGCTGCTTTTGTTATACATGACAATAGCAGAGTTGAATCTTATAACTTTTATCCAGAATATATATTTTTTCATCTTTTAAACTTTCTAAAATTGAGAGGCTTTCTTTTTAGTCATTAGTTAATTAGGTAGACTACCTTATAATATCAATTTTTATTTGCATTGTTATTTCTTGCATCCCAGGTGAAAGATACCTGGAATGCAAGGAACAAGGAGTAGAGACATTAAAATGTCGGCTGGGTACAATGGGAAGACACTGACTGATTTATACCTTAAGAAAATCATTCCTGATATAAGAGCTTGTGGATATAAAAATCCTCCATCAAAGTTGTCTTACCACAGTAGACAATGAAATGTGATTCTCAGATACCCTTTCAAGAAAGGACTCACTTTGGGACTTCCCTGGTGGTCCAGTGGTTGGGACGTCTTCTTCCAATTCAGGGGGTGCAGGTTCGATCCCTGGTTGGGGAGCTAGGATCCCACATGACTCGCGGCCAAAAGACCAAAACATAAAAGAGTCAATATTCTAGCAAGTTCAATAAAGACTTTGGAAATGGTCCACATCAAACAAGCAAAAACATTGAAAGAAAGGAAGGAAGGAAGGAAGGAAAGAAAAGGAAAGAAAGAAAGGGAGAGAGAAGGGAGTGAGGGAGGGAGGAAGGGAGGAAGGAAGGAAGGGAGAAAGAAAGAGAAAGAAAGAAAGAAAGGACCCACCAGCTGTGAGGAGAGTGGTTGGCTGATAGCCTTGCCAACACAATGTGTACTCAAACTTTCTGATATTTGCCAACGATAGGTGAGAAATGGCATTTCAGTAGTTTCAATAAGCATTTCCTTATCATGAACAAGATTGAACACTTTTTCGTATTCTTATTTTCTTATGTTTAAGAATTTTTTCATTTCTGTAAGGTGTCTCTTCATATCCTTTGACTATTTTTCAATTGGGCTGATAGTCTTTTCAATATTGATTTGTAGAAATTATATATTAGGGAAATTGACCTTTTTTCTACAGTGTAAACTGCACTTCATTTTCCTAGTTTGTCACTTGTCTTTTGACTTTGTTTATGGTGGCTGTGCTGCAAGGATTACTTCCTGCAGGTCTGGAATTAGCCTGAACTGTTTGGCTGAAACACATGCACAGCATTGGTCAAGGAATGAAATGAACTGAGTAATAGTGTTGCTTTGAAACCATGGGTTTTAGGTGAGTTTTGGCATAGTAGTTTATACCAGCTTGTTAGCATTGTTGATTGTTAGCAGTGAGACTGATGATTTGTACCCAGCCTCACTAAGACTCCCAGAGGAGCTCTGACTTAAGCTCTTACATGGAAGGAGTATGCCTAAGTGACCAGCAAGGTAAGAATGAGCCCCATCTGAGACTCCTTTGGGGGCTCCCTGGTTCTGAGATTTTTTGTGCATACATCAGTGGTTCCTGATCTGAGAGATAAGTACATCCTGGTACAGCCCTCCAGACAGAGTATGGTTGAAGTTTGCACCTAGCCTCTCCAGGCTGCCCTTGGCTGTGATGCATATCCTTATTTTAATGTTGTTGCTGTATTACATCATTTTCCTAAAATAAACTGTAGATTTGAAAGCCATTGTCATTTGGGATCCTATGAGTCTTCTTAAGCAGTCAAATCCTGTCGCCATCAGTAAATGCAGTGACTTTTGCAATGCAAATTTCTTTTTATCTTTATATAGTCAAAATTGTCAATCTGCTTTATAGCTTTGGGATTTGTTGTGTTATTATTTTTATCTAAACTAATTTTTTCATCTGATTGTTGATTTATTTTATCTTTGCTGTTGGCTTAAAATTGCTTCATTTGTTGTAGAATTTGAGTCTCAGATTTGTTGAATGGGATCTTTTGCCTTCTCTCTCTTTCTCTCTCTCTCCTCTCTGTGGACTTATATTGATGATTCAAAGTCCTTATCCTAGAGTGATTTGGGGAAATATAACAAATCCAGTTCAGTCACTGAGCCAGTGGGAGACTTGCTCGGTTGATATTGGTGAGGCTGAATCCCAACTCCTCAGGCTCACAAATTAGTCATAAGCCCACAATAGCCTCTTTATGCCTCATTTCCAGAGCAGGGGACATTAAACAGTGAGCCCTATACAGTCCCTATATACATGTAACCCGAATCCCAGAAAACCTATACTTTGAACCTCAATCACACCTTTGATTTTCTGCCCAGAGAGATGTTCCTCTAGATTACGAGCCCACATAGGGTCTTTTATATTTTATATATCATTCCAACATGTTTGGAGAAGAATTTATGACTCTATCTTGATCATAAATGTATGGTGATATGCAAATATTTTTCCTATATTTCTCTATCTATATGCTGAAAGAAATAAAATGTTATATTATTAAATAAAATATGTATTTCACATACATATTTTACTGTCTGTAACTATGCTCCCAAGAAGAACTCTCTTCTAAAACCATGATCAGGAGAACAAAGAATAGCTTTCAGAAGAGTTTGATAAATAACCTCTAATCACTCTCAATCAGGACTCCAGCCAGAATTTCTGACGCTGCTGTATATTTTAATAATCCCAGCTACTCACTAAGCAATCCTTCCATGTAACAATAGATCACTGACCCACCATTCCAACTGAAGTTCTGAGTGTGATGTTTTGATTAAAAACTAAATTGCTAAGCATTGTACAATAAAAATCAGACTTCTATAATTATGGGTTTAAGTAGCTGAAAGTGCCTGAAAGAACAGCCTCTGATCTCTTCTTTCACTGATACAGGCAAGAGGATTAAAGCTGAAAGACCATCCAGAGATCTGAGGTCAGAAAGAATGCATGGACGAAGTGGTCCATAAAGAGACTTGGGATCCAACTGAGATCCAGCTTAAGAGTCTTAGAAAGCAAAGTCATTAGCACCTAGCAAAGGCTCTGAGCCTCTGCTAAATCTCTACAGAACTATTATTCTCCCATAGTAATGAAATGGAGAAAGTTATGTTCACTAGAATTCTCTTTCAGGGACAGTACTACCTTTGTTTGGAAGTCACTCCTCAATAAGCCTGCCTGGGATAGATGCTGAGACCTGCAGGGAACCTCAGAGTGTGTGGAAGTGACCTGGAGGAAATTCTTGGTGAAACCAGATGGAGGGGGGGAAAGGAAGAAGTAGAAAAAGGTGCGATAGCAAGAAAAGTGGCAAGATGTGCAATATGCCTGTGATCCTTCCTACGTCCCTTCCCCAAAATTCAGTAAAGATCCTCAAAATATATGTAAAAATTTGATGGGAATGGTTTTTTTTCCAGTGGAAACAGTGAACGGATGGGCCTATACATCCAAGGGGTCCTGGAACAACTTAGAAACAGCCTACACAGACAAGGGAATACAGGAGCAGAGAGAAACAGAGTCAGCAAGTATTTTCTATAAAGAGCAAACAAGTAAATATCTTAGACCTTGTGAGGTCCATAGTCTCTGTCACAACTGCTCAATTCTGCCTTGTAACATGAAAGCAACTGTGGACAATATGTAAAATATATATATTTCAGAATTGGAATTTCACATAAGTTTTCATGCGTCACAAAATATTATTCTTCTTTTAGTTTTTTCGTCAACCATTTAAAAATGTAAAAGCCATTCTTAATTTGTAAACCATATAAAAACATAAAATTTGGGCTTCCTTGGTGGCACAGTGGTTAAGAATACACCTGCCAATGCAGGGGACATGGGTTCGAGCCCTGGTCTGGGAAGATCCCACATGCAGCAGAGCAACTAAGCCCGTGTGCCACAACTACTGAGCCTGTGCTCTAGAGCCTGCGAGCCACAACTACTGAGCCCACGAGCCACAACTACTGAAGACCGTGCACCTAGGGTCCGTGCCCTGCAACAAGAGAATCCACCGCAATGAGAAGCCCGCACACTGCAACGAAGAGTAGCCCCTGCTCACCACAAATAGAGAAAGCCCACGTGCAGCAACGAAGACCCAACACAGCCAAAAGTAAATAAATAAAATAAATAAATTTATTTAAAAAAATAAAAAATAAAAAAGCAAGAGTTACAATATTAATATAAAATCAGAATTAAACATTGAAAGCATTAAACAGGAGTGTCATTAAAAAAAAAAACATAAAATTTGGCCCATGAGCTATAGTTTACTCTCCCCTGGCCTGAGATATAAGGTATAGGAAGGCAGTTAAGTCATGGGAAGACCTTCAGGCTGTCCCAGGGAGTAGAAGACATGCTAGTCTATAAAGGTAGGGTTGTACCTGCAGCCATGCAGGTAACTTCTATCAAAGCTCTGGCAGCTCTATAATAAAGACATGGGAAACTCTAAGGAGCTTCTTAGTTACCTTAGAGGACCCTCCCTCCTGACCTCTGCACTCCTCTTTCTGCCCAGTGAAACATGTTTGTGTAATATTTAAGCAAAACAAGTGTTTTTTCAGACTAGGAGGGACAAGGAGAAAAGTTTCATGGTGAATAGAAGGAAAAAATGATCAGATGACACAAATTTGTTTTTTGGGAACTCAGGATGCAGTTAGATTCCAGGCATAGACTTTCAAAGACTTGAATTCATCACATAATTACATTATTATCTTGGAACTTTGAAGACGAAGACCCTTCTTTCTCTGGCTCCTCTGAGCCACACATATCCTAAACTAGAAGGTAAGTGAAGAATCAAGCAATTCAAGCTTCCATGGGGCTTACAGGCAATGGTGTGGAAGTTTCTGGAGTAGGGAGATAAAGCTCACGTGTTCCTGAGTCACTCCAAAAAAAGTATTAAAAAACTGAAAGCTGCATGTTAGACTTAGAGTCATAGAAAAGGGAACATGTGGGGAGAGAAAATAGATGTGGATAAGTAGATGGGTATAAGAAGAAGAAATAAAGATTAGAGAATTGACTTCAGTTCAGTTTCTAATTCACTAGTTTTTTTCTTCCTCTCGTCATTTAGAAAGTCAATTGTATTTCCAGTTTAAAATTGCCTTACAGTTTTAAAAAACTGCCTTATGGTCTAAAAATTGCTGGTAAATGTTTTAGGCATTGTTGGAATTCAAAGCCTTCTGGAAAATATGTGGATCACATATTCCAAATTTGACTGTATAATGTACTAACACATCCAGCAGGTCAGAGAATCTCAATACCTTTCCTTAAACTGGTCCTAGTTAAGGACTTAACAAATTGCTCAGGGAGATTCCTCTCTAACTCTGATGGATTAAAAAAAAAATGAATGTTCTCCCCTCCTTCAGAAACATTAAGGGCATTGGTTCCCTTCCCTTCTGGTCCCAAGATACTGCTAAGGGCAACCCCTTGGATCCAGCTGAGATAGGCTGGGACCTGGGATTCTCTACCAGAGTGCTTGCACCAGGACAAAGGTCTCCTCCAGTAACAAAATACAAAGAAACTATGAATGACTAAAAATAACTACACGCATGTGCAGTTGGGGTAATTATACACAATAGGATACAAAAAGGCCACAAACCAACTGCCATTTCTGAGGTGCCAGGAGAAAAAGCAGGGTACTGTGGCATGATTCCTGCACACGGCACCACCACAGAGGTGAGCAGACTACCTAAGGTGGGACTCCTGTGGACCCATGGACCTGCCCCTTCTATTACCCCATTTAAGGACCCACAGAGCTTCTCTCAGGGAACAGTAAAGACACCTCTTTCTTGTTTTTGCTCCTTGGAGCTACAGAAGTAGCCTCAATAAAGCCTTACCTGAAATTCTCATCTGGCCTCTTATCAGTTTCTACTGATTAAAGGATCCAAGGGCCCTTGTCGGTAACACAGACTCATGGTGTTCTTTGGTTTTTACTTAGGTCTTTACATCTTTAAAAACACTTGGGATTGCTTATAATAAAACACAGGCAGAATAAGACTGAAGATGATGGGACCTCCCTGGTGGCACAGTGGTTGGGAATCTGTCTGCCAATGCAGCGGACACGGGTTTGAGCCCTGGTCCGGGAGGATCCCACATGCCACGGAGCAACTAAGCCTGTGCGCCACAACTACTGAGCCTGCACTCTAGACCATGAGCACCACAACTACTGAAGCCTGCGCACCTAGAACCCGTGCTCTGCAACAAGAGAAGCCACTGCAATGAGAAGCCCATGCACCGCAACAAATAGTAGCCCCCTCTCGCCGCAACTAGAGAAAGCCCGCATGCAGCAACGAAGACCCAACACAGCCAAAAGTAAATAAATAAATAAATTTATTTAGAAAAACAAAAAGATCAAAGATGATTAAAATAGGACCAAGGGCAGCTACAAGCAAACAAGGGAATACCGAGGAGCTATAGAAATGCTCACCAGAAATTTGCTCTGAGTTTCTGACAGAGAATGAGGTATGTATCCTTCATTATTATTAGAAGGAAATACACCAGTTTATCTGAAAGATTCAACCCTTTGCTTCACCCTAAGTTTTGAAATGAATTTCATTATTCAGTAACATGAGTTTATTTATCAAGACCGACCTCTGTGCCTCTGGATGTTATAGGCAATAGAGAAACAGAGATAGAGTGCATTTCCTGTCCTCCAGGTGTTCATGGTGTAGGGAGGAAACAGGTATCTAGATAAACTACTAATATGGGTTAAGATCCCTAATGGAACCATATACAAGATACTATAGAGGAGTCATCATGAGTGCCGCCGCCGCCAGGCAGCCCCGGGGAATCCACCCGCATCCCTGGCCACAAGGTCCCGCTAGAGAAGCCCCCTGGCGGCTATGCTGAGTGTCTGAACCAATGACTTAGCAGGGCGGGGGGCCGGCAGGAAGGAGGAAGTAGGCCTTCCCGCAGACCCTACTAAATGATCCGATTGGGAAAATGAAACGGAGGAAGCAAGACAAAGGGCAGAGGCTCCTGCATGGCTGTGAATGATGCCCTGGATCGACTGATACCCTGGACATGGAACGTGAGAACAGCACCACCGTGGGGCGTGAGTGGAGCCTGCGGATGTGGAGGCGGGCCACCACTCTCCTGGGAGGTGGTTTTCCAGGCTCTGGCTTCTTCATGTACCACCGCCAAGAGAATCGGGACAGGGATGCTGACTTGGATGTGGATGACATTCTGGAGCTTGGGAAGCCACGGTACACGGAGGCTGATGCCATCCTCTGCACAGGCGAGGAGCCAGGTGAAGCCGAGGAGAGAGGCACACTCCTCCAGGGGGCAGTCCTAAACGGCCCTCCCAGCACATGCACCACGCCCGAGTTCTCTAAACAGGCGAGGAAAGAGATGCCTTCTACCAGCAGTGGTGAGAGCAGCACGCAGGAGGCCGTGCAGAAGACCAGCAAGGAATAGCAACCGAAGATGTAGCTGTGACCATGTCTGAGGCCCTGCTGGGTCAGGGAGCTTGGATGGCGGCTATCCTGTGGGGACCATTACAAGTGCCTCGTCGGCATGGACTCATACTTGATGCCCTGAAGACCATGCAGGGTTAGCATGTGCGCTGTGAGGGGTGCTGACTGCGGACCCTGGTTGCTGAGAATCTCCACCCAGAGACCCATGGAGAATCCACTCGTGAGCCAGCCACCCCAGGCAGGCCTTGCCTCCAGCAGCCCCCCTCTCCGCCCCCCGCCCCCAATGACGTGACCTCCCCCTTGTACACACTTCCACTCAGGTTCTCCACGTACATACATGCACTCACCAAGGACTGTGGAGCCAGAGTGGAGGCAGAGGCTCAGGCCCTGCCTGCCAGATCCCACCAAGGTGGGGGGCCATACCTGTTCCAGGTTCCATTCCCGGGGTAGGAAGGTGGGGGAAGTAGGAAGGGGAGGCAGTCCAGCAAGGCTCCTGAGATCCAGCCCCCAGCCTGACAGATGGACAGACAGACATGCAAACACCAAACTGAAGCACATGTAACAACAGGACCGTATATGTTTACAATGTTGTGTATAAATGGGACAACTCCTCCCCTTAGGTTGTAGGAGTTTCTTCTTTTGTTAAGAACAACTGGAAGCAGCACTGTCTTCAGGTCTGGCTGGGGGCACACCTCTTGGGGTGCCTGCCTCTCCCCCTCCCTACACCATGGTGTCACTTCCATCTCCCATGTGCTCCGTGTTCAATGGTGTATATTCCTTCTTCCAAACATGGGATGCATGCCCTAAGGACATGATCTTCTTAGCCTTAGCTCCTGGGGCTCTTCATCAGGGGTTAAGGGAGTCGGGAGGCACGGGAAATGGGAACCCAGCTGAAGCAGGGGCTGAGACTAGGGCTGGACGAGGGTGCTTCTGGCTGCACAGACTTCAGCTGAGAACCTTTCCTGGAATTAGAGCTGCTGTTCCCAGGGAAAAGTGTTGTCTGCCCTGCCCCTCTTATGGACCCCATGGACTGATGCTTTGTCTGTATATTCTATACAAAGGTACTTGTCCTTTCCCTTTATAAACTACATTCAACATGGATTAAACCAATATAGACAGATTTATTGAAGATGCTATAGTGTACAGAGATAAAGGAAAGTAACTTTGCCAATGGTTGGCTAGCTAAACTTCCTGTAGAAAGGGAAATTTGAAAGATGAGCAGAGGAGAGGCAGCTGCCCGGGCAAGGAAATGGTCAGCCCAGCTCTGCACTGAGGGATGGAGGAATGCCCAGGAGCCTTCTCTGTTGCTGCTCGGCTGTGTGGCCGAAAATAAAATTTGCAATTTTTTTTAATACTGTTCTAAAAATAGGGGGTTTGCTTAAATCCGCCAGTTGGTGTTTTGATTTTTAAATTATGTGCAGAGGATCATGCTTAAACCCTTGTGAGTATCAGAGCGGGGAGGGCCTATAATTCACTCAAAATAAATAGAAGAAAAACGCATCAGGGCTGTGTCTCTGAGGTGGGAGAGACAAGTTCAGGACATTGGTCCATCAGAGACCTCCCAGCTCCACGTAATATCAAATGGGGAAAATCTCCGAGAGATCTCCATCTCAACACCAAGACCCAGCTCCACTCAACGACCAGCATGGTACACTGCTGGACACCCTACGCCGAACAACTAACAAGACAGGAACACAACCCCACCCATTAGCAGAGAGGCTGCCTAAAATCATAATAAGGTCAAAGACACCCCAAAACACACCACAAGAGGTGGACCTGCCAACCAGAAAGACAAGGTCCAGCCTCATCCACCAGAACACAGGCACTAGTCCCCTCCACCAGGAAACATACACAACCCATTGAACCAACCTTAGCCACTGAGGGCAGACACCAAAAACAACAAGAACTATGAACCTGCAGCCTGAGAAAAGGAGACCCCAAACACAGTAAGATAAGCAAAATGAGAAGACAGAGAAACACACAGCAGATGAAGGAGCAAGGTAAAAACCCACCAGACCTAACAAATGAAGAGGAAATAGGCAGTCTACCTGAAAAAGAATTCAGAATAATGATAGCAAAGATGATCCAAAATCATGGAAATAGAATAAATACAAGAAACATTTAACAAGGACCTAGAAGAACTAAAGATGAAACAAGCAACAATGAACAACACAATAAATGAAATTAAAAATACTCCAGATGGGAACAATAGCAGAATAACTGAGGCAGAAGAACGGATAAGCGACCTGGAAGATAAAATAGTGGAAATAACTACTGCAGAGCAGAATAAAGAAAAAAGAATAAAAAGAACGGAGGACAGTCTCAGAGACGTCTGGGACAACATTAAACACACCAACATTCTAATTATAGGGATTCCAGAAGAAGAAGAGAAAAAGAAAGGGACTGAGAAAATATTTGAAGAGATTATAGTTGAAAACTTCCCTAATATGGGAAAGGAAAGAGTTAATCAAGTCCAGGAAGCACAGAGAGTCCCATACAGGATAAATCCAAGGAAAAACATGCCAAGACACATATTAATCAAACTGTCAAAAATTAAATACAAAGAAAACATATTAAAAGCAGCAAGGGAAAAACAACAAATAACACACAAGGGAATCCCCATAAGGTTAACAACTGATGTTTCAGCAGAAACTCTGCAAGCCAGAAGAGACTGGCAGGACATATTTAAAGTGATGAAGGAGAAAAACCTACAACCATGATTACTCTACCCAGTAAGGATCTCATTCAGATTTGATGGAGAAATTAAAACCTTTACAGACAAGCAAAAGCTGAGAGAGTTCAGCACCACCAACCCAGCTTTACAACAAATGCTAAAGGACCTTCTCTAGGTAAGAAACACAAGAGAAGGAAAAGACCTACAATAACAAACCCAAAACAATTAAGAAAATGAGAATAGGAACATACATGTCGATAATTACCTTAAATGTAAATGGATTAAATGCTCAAACCAAAAGACATAGACTGGCTGAATGGATACAAAAACGAGACCCATATATATGCTGTCTACAAGAGACCCACTTCAGACCTAGGGACACATACAGACTGAAAGGGGATGGAAAAAGATATTCCATGCAAATGGAAACCAAAAGAAAGCTGGAGTAGCAAATCTCATATCAGACAAAACAACTTTAAAACAAAGACTATTACAAGAGACAAAGAAGGACACTACATAAAGATCAAGGGATCAATCCAAGAAGATATAACAATTGTAAATATTTATGCATCCAACATAGCACCTCAATACATAAGGCAAATACTAACAGCCATAAAAGGAGAAATCGACAGTAACACAATCATAGTAGGGGACTTAAACACCCCACTTTCACCAATGGACAGATCATCCAAAATGAAAATAAATAAGGAAACACAAGCTTTAAATGATACATTAAACAAGATGGACTTAATTGATATTTATAGGACATTCTATCCAAAAACAACAGAATACACATTCTTTTCAAGTGCTCATGGAACATTCTGCAGGATAGATCATATCTTGGGTCACAAATCAAGCCTTGGTAAATTTAAGAAAATTGATATCGTATCAAATATCTTTTCTGACCACAAAGTTATGAGGCTAGATATCAATTACAGGAAAAAATCTGTAAAAAATACAAACACATGGAGGCTAAACAATACAATACTTAATAACCAACCAAGAGATCACTGAAGAAATCAGAGAGGAAATCAAAACATACCTAGAAGCAAATGACAATGAAAACACGACGACCCAAAACCTACGGGATGCAGCAAAAGCACTTCTAAGAGGGGAGTTTACAGCAATAAAATCCTACCTTAAGAAACAAGAAACATCTTGAATAAACAACCTAACCTTACACCTAAAGCAATTAGAGAAAGAAGAACCAAATACCCCAAAGTTAGCAGAAGGAAAGAACTCATAAAGATCAGATCAGAAATAAATGAAACAGAAATGAAGGAAACAATAGCAAAGATCAATAAAACTAAAATCTGGTTCTTTCAGAAGATAAACAAAATCGATAAACCATTAGCCAGACTCATCAAGAAAAAAAGGGAGAAGACTCAAATCAACACAATTACAAATAAAAAAGGAAATGTAACAGCTAACACTGCAGAAATACAAAGAATCATGAGAGATTACTACAAGCAACTATATGCCAATAAACTGGACAAAATTGACAAATTCTTATAAAGACACAACCTTCGGAGACTGGACCAGGAAGAAATAGAAAATATGAACAGACCAATCACAAGCACTGAAATTGAAATTGTGATGAAAAATCTTTGAACAGACAGAAGCCCAAGACCAGATGGCTTCACAGGCAAATTCTATCAAACATTTAGAGAAGAGCTAACACCTATCTTTCTCAAACTCTTCCAAAATATAGCAGAGGGAGGAACACTCCGAAACTCATTTTATGAGGCCACCATCACCCTTATACCAAAACCAGACAGAGATGTCACAAAGAAAGAAAACTACAGGCCAATATCACTGATGAATATAGATGTAAAAATCGTCAACAAAATACTAGCAAATAGAATCCAACAGCACATTAAAAAGATCATACACCATGATCAAGTGGGGTTTATCCCAGAAATGCAAGGATTCTTCAATATATGCAAATCAATCAATGTGATACACCATCTGAACAAATTGAAGGAGAAAAACCATATGATCATCTCAATAGATGCAGAGAAAGTTTTCAACATAATTCAACACCCATTTATGATAAAAACCCTGTGGAAAGTAGGCACAGAGGGAACTTTCCTCACCATTATAAGGGCCATATATGAGAAACCCACAGCCAACATCATCCTCAAAGGGGAAAAACTGAAACCATTTCCACTAAGATCAGGAACAAGACAAGGTTGCCCACTCTCACCACTATTATTCAACATAGTTTTGGAAATTTTAGCCACAGCAATCAGAGAAGAAAAAGAAATAAAAGGAATCCAAATCAGAAAAGAAGAAGTAAAGCTGTCACTGTTTGCAGATGACATTATACTATATATAGAGAATATTAAAGATGCTACCAGATAACTACTAGAGCTAATCAATGAATTTGGTAAAGTAGCAGGATACAAAATTAATGCATAGAAATCTCTTGCATTCCTATACACTAATGATGAAAAATCTGAAAGTGAAATTAAGAAAACATTCCCCTTTACCACTGCAACAAAAAGAATAAAATACCTAGGAATAAACCTACCTAAGGAGACAAAAGACCTGTATGAAGAAAATTATAAGACACTGATGAAAGAAATTAAAGATGATACAAACAGTTGTTGAGATAACATGTTCTTGGTTTGGAAGAATCAGTATTGTGAAAATGATTATACTACCCAAAGCAATCTACAGACTCAATGCAATCCCTATCAAACTACCACTGGCATTTTTCACAGAACTAGAACAAAAAAATTTCACAATTTGTATGGAAACACAAAAGACCCCGAATAGCCAATGCAATTTTGAGAAAGAAAAATGGAGTTGGAGGAATCAGGCTCCCTGACTTCAGACTATACTACGAAGCTACAGTAATCAAGACAGTATGGTACTGGCACAAAAACAGAAATATAGATCAATGGAACAGGATAGAAATCCCAGAGATAAACCCACACACATATGGTCACCTTATCTTTGATAAAGGAGGTAAGAATATACAATGGAGAAAAGACAGTCTCTTTAATAAGTGGTGCTGGGAAAACTGGACAGCTACATGTAAAAGAATGAAATGAGAACACTCCCTAACACCATACACAAAAATAAACTCATAATGGATTAAAGACCTAAATGTAAGGCCACACACTAGGCTGGAAAACATAGGCAGAACACTCTGTGACATAAATCACAGCAAGATCTTTTTTGACTCACCTCCTAGAGAAATGGGAACAAAAAGAAAAATAAACGGGACCTAATGAAACTTAAAAGGTTTTGCACAGCGAATGAAACTATCAACAAGATGAAAAGACAACGCTCAGAATGGGAGAAAATATTTGCAAATGAAGCAACTGACAAAGGATTAATCTCCAATATTTACAAGCAGCTCATGTAGCTCAATATCCAAAAAACAAACAACCCAATCCAAAAATGGGCAGAAGACCTAAATAGACATTTTGCCAAAGAAGATATACAGATTGCCAACAAACACATGAAGGAATGCTCAACATCATTAATCATTTAGAAATGAAAATCAAAACTACAATGCGATATTATCTCACACCAGTCAGAATGGCCATCATCAAAAAATCTAGAAACAATAAATGCTGGAGAGGGTGTGGAGAAAAGGGAACCCTCTTGCACTGTTGGTGGGAATATGAATTGGTACAGCCACTGTGGAGAACAGTATGGTGGTTCCTTAACAACTAAAAGTAGAACTACCATACGACCCAGCAATCCCACTGCTGGGCATATACCCTGAGAAAGCCATAATTCAAAAAGAGTCATGTACCACAATGTTCATTGCAGCTCTTTTTACAATAGCCAGGACCTGGAAGCAACCTAGGTGTCCATCGACAGGTGAATGAATAAAGAAAATGTGGCACATATGTACAAAGGAATATTACTCAGCCATAAAAGGGAACAAAATTGTGTTATTTGTAGTGAGGTGGATGGACCTAGAGTCTGTCATACAGAGTGAAGTAAGTCAGAAAGAGAAAAACAACTACCGTATGCTAACAGAAATATATGGAATCTAAAAAAAAAAAAAATGTTATGAAGAACCTAGGGGTGGGACAGGAATAAATACACAGATGTAGAGAATGGACTTGAGGACATGGGGAGGGGGAAGGGTAAGCTGGGACGAAGTGAGAGAGTGGCATGGACTTATATATACTACCAAATGTAAAATAGATAGCTAGAGGGAAGCAGCCACATAGCACAGAGGGATCAGCTGAGTGCCTTGTGACCACCTAGTGTGGGTGGGAGGGAGATGCAAGAGGGAGGAGATATGAGGATATATGTATATGTAAAACTGATTCACTTTGTTATAAAGCAGAAACTAACACACCATTGTAAAGCAATTATACTCCAATAAAGATGTTAAAGAAAAAAAAAGGAATCCACTGAGAGAGGTATCAAAGGAAAAAAAAAAAGCTAAATGGCCATACTAAAATATTCCTAAACAAGAAGGTCTGTTTCAGATAAACTAAAATCTCAATCTGCAGGCATAAGGAACTCTGCTATTTTAAAGACTTCCTTTGAAAGGAACGCTTTGTTAAAAATTCTTGCCTTGGCAGATATAATCTATCCTGTAGAAATACATAATCCAAGAAACTTCACAGCTATCAAGAAAAGGTTTCTCCATGTTGCTGCAAGTGGCATTTTTCATTATTTATAATGGCTGAGTAGTATTCCATTGTATATGTTTACCACAACTTCTTTATCCATTCATCTGTTAATGGACACTTAGATTGCTTCCATATCTTGGCTATTGTAAATAATGTTGCTAGGAACATTAGGGTGCCTGTATATTTTCATACTAGTGTTTTCAGTATTTTTAGTTCTATACCCAGGAGTGGAATTGCTGGGTCATAAGGTAGTTCTGTTTTTAGTTTTTTGAGAAATGGCCATACTATTTTCCACAGTGGCGGCACCAATTTACATTCCCACCAACAGTGTATGAGGGTTCCCTTTTCTTCACATCCTCACCAACATTTGTTATTTGTTTGTGTGTGTGTTTTGTTGATAGCCATTCTGACAGATGTGGGATGATATCTCATTGTGGTTTTGATTTGCATTTCCCTGATGATAGCAACATTGAGAATCTTCTCATGTATGTGTTGAACACATGTATATCTTCTTTGGAAAATTATTCGGATTTTCAGTCCATATTTAATCAGATTGAACTGCATGAACTGTTTACACATTTTGGACATTAACCCCTCATTGGTCATATCATCTGCAAATATTTTCTCCCATTCAGCAGGTTGTCTTTTTGTATTGTCAATGTTTTGCTTTGCTGTCCAAAAGCTTTTGAGTTTAATTAGGTTCCATTTGTTTATTTTTGCTCTTGTTTCCTTTATCTTAGTAGACAGATTATACATATATATGGCTACAACTTATGTCAAAGAATGTTCTGCCTATGTTTTCCTCTAAGAATTTTATGGTTTCCAGTCTCATATTTAGGTCATTACCTACTTCAACTTTATTTTTGTATATTGTGTGACAAAATGTTCTAATTTCATTCTTTTGCATGTAACTGTGCAGTTTTCCCAGAACCACTTATTGAAGAGACTTTTTTTCCTCGTGTATATTCTTGCCTCCTTTGCCCTAGATTAATTGACCATAAGTGTGTGGGTTTACTTCTGGGCTCTCGATTCTGTTCCACTCGTCTGTGTGTCTGCCGTTGTGCCAGTACCATACTGTTTTGATGACTAACTTCGTACTGTACTCTGAAGTCAGGGAGCATGAAACCTCCAGCTCTGTTCTTTTTCTCAAGGTTTTTTTGACTTTTCAAGGTCTTTTTTGTTTCCATACAAATTTTAAAATTATTTGTGCTACCTCTGTGACAAATGCCATTGTTATTATCATAGGGATCACATTGAATCTGTAGATTTCCTTGGGCATTATGGTCATTTTAACAATATTAGTTCTTCCAATACATGAACACAATATATCTTTTCATCTGTTTGAGTCAGTTTCATCACTGTCTTATAGTTTTCCAAGTACAGGTCTTTTTTACCTCCATAGGTAGGTTTATTCCTGGGTATTTTATTCTTTCTGATGGCATTGTAAATAGGATTCTTTGCTTAATTTCTCTTTCTGCTAGTTCATTGTTAATATATAGAGATGTAACGTAATTCCATATGTTAATTTTTTGTCCTGCTACTTTACCAAATTTATTTATTAGTTCTAATGATTTTTAGTGGCATCATAAGGATTTTCTGTATATAGTATCATGTCATCTGCAAATGATGACAGTTTTATTTCTTCCTTTCCATTTTGAATTCCTTTTATTTCTTTTTCTTGTCTGATTGCTGAGGCTAGGACTTCTAATACTGTGTTGAATAAAAGTGGTGAGAATGGGCATCCTTGTTCCTGAATTTGAGAAAATGCTTTCACCTTTTTACTGTTGAGTATGATGTTAGCTGTGGGTTTATCATATATGACCTTTATTGTGTTGAGGTATGTTCCCTCTATACCCACTTTGTTAAGAGTTTTTATCATAAATGGATATTGAATTTTGTCAAAAGTTTTTTCTACATGTGTTGGGATGATCATATGATTTCATTTCTTCAGTTTGTTAATGTGGTGTAGTTAATGTGGTGTAAATTTGTAGATATGAAACATCCTTGCACCCCTGGAGTAAATTCCAGTTGATCATGGGGTATAATGCTTTTAATGTATTGTTGGATTCCATCTGCAGTTTTTCCATCTGTATTCATCAGTGATATTGGCCTGTAATTTTCTTTTATTGTGATTTCTTTGTCTCGGTTGGTATCAGGGTGATGCTGGCCTCAAAGAGTGAGTTTGGAAGTGTTCCTTCCTCTTCAACTTTTTGGAATAATTTGAGAATAGGTGTTAACTCATCTTTAAATGTTTGGTAGAATTCACCCGTGAAGCTGTCTAGACCTGGACTTTTGTTTTGGGGGAGTTTTATTTATTATCAATTCAATTTCATTACTGGTAATTGGAAGGTTCATATTTTCTATTTCTTTCTGGTTCAGTCTCGGGAAATTATACATATCTAGGAATTTGTCCATTTCTTCTAAGTTGACCATTTTATTGGCATATAGTTATTAATAGAAATCTTTTATGATCCTTTGTATTTCTGTGGTGTCAGTTGTAACTTCTTTTTCATTTCTGATTTTATTGATTTTAACCATCTCTTTTTCTTGATGAGTCTGGTTAAATGTTTATTTTATTTATCTTCTCAAAGAATCAGCTCTTAGTTTTACTGATCTTTTCTACAGTTTTTTTAGTCTATATTTCATTTATTTCCATTTCGATCTTTATGATTTCTTTCCTTCCACTAACTTTGGGTTCTGCTGTTCTTCTTTCTCTAGTTCATTCAGGTGTAAGGTTAGTTTGTTTATTTGATATTTTTCTTGTTTCCTGATATTGCTATAAACTTCCCTCAGAACTGCTTTTGCTATGACATAGGTTTTCGGTTACTTTGTTTTTGTTTTCTTTTGTCTCCAGTATTTTTTTATTTTCTCTTTGATTTCTTCAGTGTTCCATTGGTTGTTTAGTAGCATGTTGTTTAGCCTCTCTGTTTCTGTGGTTTTTGCAGAGGTTTTTTTTTTCCTTCTTGTAATTGATTTCTAGTCTTGCACTGTTATGGTCAGTTAAAATTTTTTTAGAAAACAAAAACCAGTGCACTAAAATAATCTAAATTCTTCTTAGCCAACAGAAGCCTAGAAATGCTGCATAAAATATAACCATCTCTGAACTGGGTTTCATTTTGTTTTGTTTTGTTTAAGTTTACAGGAAAGAAAAGGAAACCTCCAGATGCTATAAAGGAAAAGTAAGCTAAATATTAGAGTAGTAAGGGCTTGCTCTGATATTAGACTTCCCTGGAGGGTAGGTGTGGATCTTGGTAGTCTTATTAAAGTCCTATAAAGAGCTAGATAACTTCATCAGACATCTGATTTTCTAGTACAGTGCTTCCCAAGCTTAAATGTATGTAGAATCATTTGGAGATGTGGTTAGCACACAGATTCTTATTGAGCAAGTCTGAAGTAGAGTTTCAACTTTCATGTTTCTAACAAGTTCCCAGATGATGCTGATCCTGCTGGTCCAGAGGCCACTCTTTAAGTAACAAGGCTGTAGTAGAGCCAGAACATTTTCAAAAACAAAAGTAAAAAAGCATTCATTCCCCTATTTATACCAAAATGTTCCAGGACCAACCATAAAATGGTTGAGTCTCTCCTATCAACACCATTATCAGCATGCACTCCAGACACCCCAACCCACATCATGGTGCAGAATGGGCTTGATTAAAAAACAAAGTTGCATCTGAAGCTGGTGTGGAAGGAAAAGCAGGGGAAAGGGAAGGGAATGAGGAGAGATCAACAGAACAAAATTTTCTATTCACACTGAATTGCCAGGTTAGCTAAGTAGACAACTTTTTATATTTTCTATCTACAAGCTATTTTCAATAATGATAACTTGTTCAACTTAGGACAAAATATAAATACCACTTGAGATGCACCAGGGGCCCTAAAAGGGCTCTATTCTATCAACTCACATTTAAGAAGATTTAGCACAACACTTGAAGAACATAAAATGGCTGGGCAAGAATGTTTGATATCAGCCAGTGTCAAAAGGTTCATCTTCAATGAGCAACACTTGATAAATTTCTATTAAATAAACTCACACCCCAGCCTGAATGTCTCAGAAAGTCATTCATGTCTGCCATCATTTCAGCACTTTGCAAAGCAAAACTCCTTGTATCTGTGCTTTGGGATCCACAACCAACTGACTGGACACCTGGGCAACGGGCAAGTCATATAGCTCTGAGTGATTCACAGAAAAAAAGAGATGGAGATTATATTGTGTCAGCTACCCCAAATTGGAATAGGGATTTTTCAAGACAAGCTAAAGTAACTCTTCTCAGGATTAAAATGCATGAAAGTTCTGAAAGTTGCTTAGCACATTGTCATTTATGGGTAACAGATACCAAAGATTTTCCAGAACCCATCCCAAAACTTCATTTTCTGTCCTGTCAATTCCAGGATTACAGTTAGCAGTGGAGACTGCTAATTGCCTTACAAAATCCATTCTCCCGTTCTTCTACAACAATAGAGTTTAGGAAAGAGTTACCCAATTAACACTATATTGCCTGACCACCCTTGAAGCTAAGTGTAGCCACGTAACTGCTATCACTAATTTAACATGAGCAGAAGTAAAGTGTGCAACTTACACTTCAGTTACTTATGAGAAAAGATAACTTGCCCTAGACATCCCCTCCTTCCCAGTCTACTGTGCCTGAGATTCTGCTTGACCATGCAGATGAACACAAAGCCCGAGGATGTGGACGAACCCACGAGATGAAAGACACCTGTGTGGACCTGACCTGTCCTCACCTGGACACTCACCTCAAAAATCTTGTGTGAGACTTGAATAAACAAAATTCTTTTTCAAACCACCATAATTTAGCTCCCTATGTTATAACAGCTTTGCCTGTATGTTATCTACTGGTATAGCCTTCTAAAGAAGCTGTCAAAAACTGAGTCTTACTAAATTAATCTGATAAAACAATTTCACACCTTCCTAGGGAAGCTATACCAACCATCCATTAGAATTTACTGTGTTTTTAATAATAAAAGAGAGATATTTATGGGCAAAACTATTTAAAGGAGATTGAAGAATTTAGCCATTTTTCTATCGTAAATCATTGTGCTTTAAATAACGAGAAATATATTTAAAAGCAAAACAACTTGGAGAAGATAGCAATTTGTATCACTATCAGTCACTTTTATTTCCAGTTATTCAGTAAAAGCTGATGATATGTGGTGTAAAGGGGGAAATTATTTGTATAAATTATCAAAGCCAACTCTCTTTCCAAAATCAAAGTGAACGCTGATTCATCCTATCCCTGCTGATATACAGCTCATGCATTGAAGAACATATCATTGTCATAGTTCATTAGGCAGATTTTCCCAGCATGTTACCTCTTTCCATGGCTCCATGGGTTAAGGAAACGGCACGGCTTTTGTTATAAGATCCACCTCTATCTGAACATTGGATTTAACAATTGCTATCTGTTAATTCATTTAGCACTAGGGATACAAAGATGGATGTGTTTCTGTCACTATCCTATAGGAACTCTTGGCCCAGAGTTGGAGACAGCCATCTAAAAAGATTATTACAGGGACTTCTCTGGTGGTCCAGTGGGTAAGACTCCATGTTCCCAATGTAGGGGGCTTGGGTTCGATCGCTGGTCAGGGAACTAGATCCCACATGCATGCCGCAACTAAGGAGCTAGCGAGCCACAACTAAGGAGCCTGCCTGCCGCAACTAAGACCGAGTGCCACCAAGTAAATAAAGTTCTAGGAGGGTAAGCTTGCAACAAAAGAATCTTTAAAAAAAAAAAAAGATAAAAAAATTAAGTAAAAAGATTACTACACACAAAATAGCGGAGGAGAGCAGGTACATCAAGAGAGGCCAAAAGGGTATCTCATCCATTTATGAAGGTCAGGGACTTTGTCTTCTTCAACCCTTGTATCCCAGTTTCCATTTAATATATACTTATCAAATCAAAATTAATTTACACATCCTTTGGCCTTAAGTGAGTTACTTCTTTAAGTCATATTTTCCTCACCAGTAAAATGGAAAAACTAATCTTTGCCTCATAAGATTGTTTTGAGGAATAAATGAAATAAAATGTGTAAAGTACCTTCACGTAGTAAGGACTTAATATATTAAAGCCCATTTTCCTTCTCTTCCCCTTCCAACAATGACTTGAAGCTAGAAATGTTGATGTGTATTACATTTATTTTCAATTTCCCCACTTTCACTAATTTCTATTTTTTTTACATCTTTATTGGAATATAATTGCTTTACAGTGGTGTGCTAGTTTCTGCTTTATAACAAAGTGAATCAGTTATACATATACACATGTTCCCACCTCTCTTCCCTCTTGCGTCTCCCTCCCTCCCACCCTCCCTATCCCACCCCTCTAGGTGGTCACAAAGCACCGAGCTGATCTCCCTGTTCTATGCGGCTGCTTCCCACTAGCTATCTATTTTAAGTTTCGTAGTGTATAAATGTCCATGCCACTCTCTCGCTTTGTCACAGCTTACCCTTCCCGCTCCCCATATCCTCAAGTCCATTCTGTAGTAGGTTTGTGCCTTTATTCCTGTCTTACCCCTAGGTTCTTCATGACATTTTTTTTTCTTAAATTCCATGTATATGTGTTAGCATACGATATTTGTCTTTCTCTTTCTGACTTACTGCACTCTGTAAGACAGACTCTAGGTCCATCGACCTCATTACAAATAGCTCAATTTCGTTTCTTTTTATGGCTGAGTAATATTCCATTGTATATATGTGCCACATCTTCTTTATCCATTCATCTGATGATGGACACCTAGGTTGTTTCCATCTCCTGGCTATTGTCAGTAGAGCTGCAATGAACATTTTGGTACCTGACTCTTTTTGAATTATGGTTTTCTCAGGGTATATGCCAAGTAGTGGGATTGCTGGGTCATATGGTAGTCCTATTTGTAGTTTTTTAAGGAACCTCCATACTGTTCTCCATAGTGGCTGTACCAATTCACATTCCCACCAGCAGTGCAAGAGTGTTCCCTTTTCTGCACACCCTCTCCAGCATTTATTGTTTCTAGATTTTTTGATGATGGCCATTCTGACTGGTGTGAGATGATATCTCATTGTAGTTTTGATTTGTATTTCTCTAATGATTAAGGATGTTGAGCATTCTTTCATGTGTTTGTTAGCAGTCTGTATATCTTCTTTGGAGAAATGTCTATTTAGGACTTCTGCCCATTTTTGGATTGGGTTTTATGTTTTTTTGTTATTGAGCTGCATGAGCTGCTTGTAAATTTTGGAGATTAATCCTTTGTCAGTTGCTTCATTTGCAAATATTTTCTCCCATTCTGAGGGTTGTCTTTTGGTCTTGTTTATGGTTTCCTTTGCTGTGCGAAAGCTTTTAAGTTTCATTAAGTCTTATTTGTTTATTTTTGTTTTTATTTCCATTTCTGTGGGAGGTGGGTCAAAAAGGACCTTACTGTGATTTATGTCATAGAGTGTTCTCCCTATGTTTTCCTCTAAGAGTTTGATAGTTTCTGACCTTACATTTAGGCCGTTAATCCATTTTGAGCTTATTTTTGTGTATGGTGTTAGGGAGTGATCTAATCTCATACTTTTACATGTACCTGTCCATTTTTCCCAACACCACTTATTGAAGAGGCTGTCCTTTCTCGATTGTACATTCTTGCCTCCTTTATCAAAGATAAGGTGACCATATGTGCGTGGGTTTCTCTCTGGGCTTTCTATCCTGTTCCATTGATCTATGTTTCTATTTTTGTGCCAGTACCATACTGTCTTGATTACTATAGCTTTGTAGTATAGTCTAAAGCGGGGAGCCTGATTCCTCCAGCTCTGTTTTTCGTTCTCAAGATTGCTTTGGCTATTCGGGGTCTTTTGTGTTTCCATACAAGTTGTGAAATTTTTTGTTCTAGTTCTGTGGAAAATGCCAGTGGTAGTTTGATAGGGATTGCATTGAATTTGTAGATTGCTTTGGGTAGTAGAGTCATTCTCACAATGTTGATTCTTCCAGTCCAAGAACATGGTATATCTCTCCATCTATTTGTATCATCTTTAATTTCTTTCATCAGTGTCTTATAATTTTCTGCATACAGGTCTTTTGTCTCCTTAGGTAGGTTTATTCCTAGATATTTTATTCTTTTTGTTGCATTGGCAAATGAGAGTGTTTTCTTTATTTCACTTTCAGATTTTTCATCATTAGTGTATAGGAATGCAAGAGATTTCTATGCATTAATTTTGTATCCTGCTACTTTACCAAATTCATTGATTAGCTCTAGTAGTTATCTGGTAGCATCCTTAGGATTCTCTATGTATAATATCATGTCATCTGCAAACAGTGACAGCTTTACTTCTTCTTTTCTGATTTGGATTCTTTTTTGTCTCTGATTGCTGTGGCTAAAACTTCCAAGACTATGTTGAATAATAGTGGTGAGAGTGGACAACCTTGTCTTGTTCCTGATCTTAGAGGAAATGGTTTCAGTTTTTCACCATTTAGAAGGATGTTGGCTGTGGGTTTGTCATATATGGCCTTTATTATGTTGAGGTAAGTTCCCTTTATGCCTACTTTCTGGAGGGGTTTTATCATAAATGGGAATTGAATTTTTTCAAAAGCTTTTTCTGCACCTATTGAGATGATCATATGCTTTTTATCCTTCAGTTTGTTAATATGGTGTATCACGTTGATTGAATTGCGTATATTGAAGAACCCTTGCATTCCTGGAATAAACCCCACTTGATCATGGTGTATGATCCTTTTAATGTGCTGTTGGATTCTGTTTGCTAGTATTTTGCTGAGGATTTTTGCATCTATGTTCATCAGTGATATTGGCTTGTAGTTTTCTTTCTTTGTGACATCATTGTCTAGTTTTGATATCAGGGTGATGGTGGCCTCGTAGAATGAGTTTGGGAGTGTTCCTTCCTCTGCTATATTTTGGAAAAGTTTGAGAAGGATAGGTGTTAGCTCTTCTCTAAATGTTTGATAGAATTCGCCTGTGAAGCCATCTGGTCCTGGGCTTCTGTTTGTTGGAAGATTTTTAATCACAGTTTTAATTTCAGTGCTTGTGATTGGTCTGTTCATATTTTCTATTTCTCCCTGATTCAGTCTTCGCAGGTTGTGCTTTTCTAAGAATTTGTCCATTTCTTCCAGGTTTTCCATTTTATTGGCATACAGTTGCTTGTAGTAATCTCTCATGATCTTTTGTATTTCTGCAGTGTCAGTTGTTACTTCTCCTTCTTCATTTCTAGTTCTGTTGATTTGAGTCTTCTCCCTTTTTTTCTTGATGAGTCTGGCTAATGGTTTATCAATTTTGTTTATCTTCTCAAAGAACCGGCTTTTAGTTTTATGGATCTTTGCTATTGTTTCCTTCATTTCTTTTTCATTTATTTCTGATCTGATCTTTATGAGTTCTTTCCTTCTGCTAACTTTGGGGTTTTTTTGTTCCTTCTCTAATTGCTTTACGTGCAAGGTTAGGTTGTTTATTCGAGATGTTTCCTGTTTCTTAAGGTAGGATTGTATTGCTATAAACTTCCCTCTTAGAACTGCTTTTGCTGCATCCCATAGGTTTTGGGTCATCATGTCTGCATTGCCATTTGTTTCTAGGTAGTTTTTGATTTCCTCTTTGATTTCTTCAGTGATCACTTCGTTATTAAGTAGTGTATTGTTTAGCCTCCATGTGTTTGTATATTTTACAGATCTTATCCTGTAATTGATATCTAGTCCCATGGCGTTGTGGTCAGAAAAGATACTTGATACAATTTCAATTTTCTTATATTTACTAAGGCTTGATTTGTGACCCAAGATATGATCTATCCTGGAGAATGTTCCATGAGCACTTGAGAAAAATGTGTATTCTGTTGTTTTTGGATGGACTGTCCTATAAATATCAGTTAAGTGCATCTTGTTTAATGTATCATTTAAAGCTTGTGTTTTCTTATTTATTTTCATTTTGGATGATCTGTCCGTTGGTAAAAGTGGGGTGTCAAAGTCCCCTACTATGAATGTGTTACTGTCGATATCCCCTTTTATGGCTGTTAGTATTTGCCTTATGTATTGAGGTGCTCCTATGTTGGGTGCATAAGTATTTACAATTGTTATATCTTCTTCTTGGATCGATCCCTTGATCATTATGTAGTGTCCTTCTTTGTCTCTTCTAATAGTCTTTATTTTAAAGTCTAATTTTTCTGATATGAGTATTGCTGCTCCAACTTTCTTTTGGTTTCCATTTGCATGGAATATCTTTTTCCATCCCCTCACTTGCAGTCTGTATGTGTCCCTAGGTCTGAAGTGGGTCTCTTGTAGACAGCATATATATGGGTCTTGTTTTTGTATCCATTCAGCCAGTCTGTGTTTTGGTGGGAGCATTTAATCCATTTACATTTAAGGTAATTACCGATATGTATGTTCCTATTCTCATTTTCTTAATTGTTTTGGGTTTGTTATTGTAGGTCTTTTCCTTCTCTTGTGTTTCTTACCTAGAGAAGGTCCTTTAGCATTTGTTGTAAAGCTGGGTTGGTGGTGCTGAACTCTCTCAGCTTTTGCTTGTCTGTAAAGGTTTTAATTTCTCCATCAAATCTGAATGAGATCCTTACTGGGTAGAGTAATCATGGTTGTAGGTTTTTCTCCTTCATCACTTTAAATATGTCCTGCCAGTCTCTTCTGGCTTGCAGAGTTTCTGCTGAAACATCAGTTGTTAACCTTATGGGGATTCCCTTGTGTGTTATTTGTTGTTTTTCCCTTGCTGCTTTTAATATGTTTTCTTTGTATTTAATTTTTGACAGTTTGATTAATATGTGTCTTGGCATGTTTTTCCTTGGATTTATCCTGTATGGGACTCTCTGTGCTTCCTGGACTTGATTAACTCTTTCCTTTCCCATATTAGGGAAGTTTTCAACTATAATCTCTTCAAATATTTTCTCAGTCCCTTTCTTTTTCTCTTCTTCTTCTGGAATCCCTATAATTAGAATGTTGGTGTGTTTAATGTTGTCCCAGACGTCTCTGAGACTGTCCTCCGTTCTTTTTATTCTTTTTTCTTTATTCTGCTCTGCAGTAGTTATTTCCACTATTTTATCTTCCAGGTCGCTTATCCGTTCTTCTGCCTCAGTTATTCTGCTATTGTTCCCATCTGGAGTATTTTTAATTTCATTTATTGTGTTGTTCATTGTTGCTTGTTTCATCTTTAGTTCTTCTAGGTCCTTGTTAAATGTTTCTTGTATTTATTCTATTTCCATGATTTTGGATCATCTTTGCTATCATTATTCTGAATTCTTTTTCAGGTAGACTGCCTATTTCCTCTTCATTTGTTAGGTCTGGTGGGTTTTTATCTTGCTCCTTCATCTGCTGTGTGTTTTTCTGTCTTCTCATTTTGCTTATCTTACTGTGTTTGAGGTCTCCTTTTTGCAGCCTGCAGGTTCGTGGTTCCCATTGTTTTTGGTGTCTGTCCCCAGTGGCTAAGGTTGGTTCAGTGGGTTGTGTAGGTTTCCTGGTGGAGGGGACTAATGCCTGTGTTCAGTGGATGAGGCTGGATCTTGTCTTTCTGGTGGGCAGGTCCACGTCTGGTGGTGTGTTTTGGGGTGTCTGTGGACTTATTATGATTTTAGGCAGACTCTCTGCTAATGGATGTGGCTGTGTTCCTGTCTTGCTAGTTGTTTGGCATAGGGTGTCCAGCACTGGAGCTTGCTGGTCGTTGAGAGAAGCTGGGTGCTGGTGTTGAGATGGAGATCTCTGGGAGATTTTCGCCATTTGATCTTATGTGGAGCTGGGAGGTCTCTTGTGGACCAGTGTCTTGAAGTTAGTCTCCCACCTCAGAGGCACAGCACTGACTCCTGGCTGCAGCACCAAGAGCCTTTCATCCACACGGCTCAGAATAAAAGGGAGAAAAAGAAGAAAGAAAGAAAGAGAGAGAGAGAGAGAGAGAGAGGGGAGGGAGGGAGGGAGGAAGGAGAAAGAAAGAAAGAAAGAAAGAAAGAAAGAAAGAAAGAAAGAAAGAAAGA